>NC_079197.1:113154434-113201934 GCF_029499605.1 Hyla sarda | reverse complement strand
GTCCCACAAACAGGGATTCTTTTCCACCTAGCACCAATAATACAGGCAAACAAGCAATAATTTTAGAACCCCCCAAAAAGAACATGGCAAAAAAAAAAAAAAAAAACATAAAGAGGAACAACATTACAATAACTAGGTCAAACACATGAAAATATCTCACATATCATGCAGAAAACACCCCCTCGCATCACTATGTCCAACACTACACGAAATACATGCGGTTTAGCCCATGCGCTGTTTTCACGCCAAAGTTGCGCACCAATTAAGCACACCAAACACCCAGGCAATCTCCTCAATTGCATCACACTATACTAATAAAGGTACATATATCGTTTGTACTAACCAATCCAATTAGCTGCGTCACATTCATGTCCATCCGGCAGTAGGCCATGCTTGCTGTGCAAAAAGCTTGACCCGGAAACGAACGGGACTCCAGAAAGAAAGGCGGAGCCAAACTTATCTTTATTCAGACGGACAAAAATAGAAATATGCACAAAATACGCAAATAAATGTTGCTGCGCATGAAAAAAAAATGCAGCGCAGTTCACATCCCATTGAAGTCAATGGCACAAAAATATGCAACGTATTTTTCAAAATAAATGCGCAATGTCAAATACGCACCGTATACGCCGTGTGGAAACGTACCCTAACTTAATATTTGCATCAACAAGCTTCTTACTAGAGATGACTGAACTTTTGAAAAATTCGATTTGGCCGATTCACCGAATTCTTCGAAAAAATTCAGTTTGATCCAAATTTATTTGCGGTGAATTTATATTAAAAACGGCTATTTCTGGCCTACAGAGAGCCTCAATAGGGGTGTAGAACACTTTGCTGTGTTCTAACACGCATATGGAGAGTGCTGGGGTAGTGAAATAATACTGTTATTCAGTATGACATGCAGATTGCAGGCATCACTTTTAGAATCACTGCCGCAGAACGGCACAATGACAGAGCCTGGAGGTGGCATCAGTATGAAGAGACCATATAGTGGCTAAATGACGCAGCGTGGAGGTGTTGGAAGCATGAGGAGTCCATGTAGTTGCTGAATGACACAGTGTGGAGGTGTTGGCAGCTTGAGGAGACCATATAGTGGCTGAATGACACAGCGTGGAGGTGTTGGCAGCATGAGGAGACCATATAGTGGCTGAATGACACAGTGTGGAGGTGTTGGCAGCATGAGGAGACCATATAGTGGCTAAATGACACAGCCAGGAGCTGGCAGCATGAGGAGACCATATAGTGGCTGAATGACGCAGCGTGGAGGTGTTGGCAGCATGAGGAGACCATATAGTGGCTGAATGACGCAGCGTGGAGGTGTTGGCAGCATGAGGAGACCATATAGTGGCTGAATGACACAGTGTGGAGGTGTTGGCAGCATGAGGAGACCATATAGTGGCTGAATGACACAGCGTGGAGGTGTTGGCAGCATGAGGAGACAATATAGTGGCTAAATGACACAGCCAGGAGCTGGCAGCATGAGGAGACCATATAGTGGCTGAATGACACAGTGTGGAGGTGTTGGCAGCATGAGGAGACCATATAGTGGCTGAATGACACAGTGTGGAGGTGTTGGCAGCATGAGGAGACCATATACGGGGACATTTATCATTGTTGCTTTGGTAAGCAAGTTTTGTAGTCATTTTTTTATTGCTATTTTTTTGCTTATGTATGACATATTTATCATACTATCACAGGGGGTTTATAAATTTGGCTTACATGAGCAAAAACCAACAAAACACTTTTAAATACCATTTTTTTTTAGCACACATAAGCAAAAACCAAATAATGACTACAGAACACCACTTTGCAGCAATATATATAAATATATATATATATATATATATATATATATATAAAAACCAGATACAGGCGCAGCACTCCAACAAAATAAGTGATTTAAAATCTCATGTCAGCATTACAGAACACCACTTTGCAGCAATATATATATATATATATATATATATATATATATATACACACAAGAGTTGGCGTGAGACAGCACCGGGGACCAACCTCCGTGCATGTGAAACACCCAGGCAGCCAGCCTTGTGTTAGTGTATGCAAAGTCCAGGAATCACAGCACCAATAGGTCAAGGATCTTCATAAGCTGGTTTCTTTATTCACCCCAAAAGTTACAACGTTTCGGCAACAATAGTCTTTATCAAGCATATAGCCTTGATAAAGGCTATTGTTGCCGAAACGTTGTAACTTTTGGGGTGAATAAAGAAACCAGCTTATGAAGATCCTTGAACTATTGGTGCTGTGATTCCTGGACTTTGCATATGTATATATATATATATATATATATATATATATATATATATATTTATATATATATATATATATATAGAGATATATATATATATATATATATATATATATATGGCGCTCCTGGGCCTAGGCGGTAACAGGCTGGCGTTATTTAGGCTGGGGAGGGCCAGTAACAATGGTCCTCGCCCACCCTGGTAACGTCAGGCTGTTACTGTTTGGTGGGTATTTGGCTGAGAATAAAAATAGGGGGGACCCTATGCGTTTTTTTTGTTTTTTTAACGCATAGGGTCTTCTATGCCAACCAAATGCCCAAATACCCACCAAACAGCAACAGCCTGACGTTACCAGGGTGGGTGAGGACCATTGTTACTGGCCCTCCCCAGCCTAAATAACGCCAGCCTGTTACAGCCTAAGCCCTGGAGCACCATTTTTGACACTCCGGGCCTGTTGGTACCGGCTCTTCCCGGCACCCCTGTGGCGTTGGGTACCGGGGAAACAATTGGGGGTTAGCGCTAGCTGTTTTTGTGGCTAACGCTAAGCCCGGCTTAGTAATGGACTCCTTCTATAAAACAGCTTCCACTACTAAGCCTGTCAAGTAAATTAAGGAAAAAACACAACAGGTTTAAAAAAAAAATGTATTACAAAAAACACTCCCCCACAAGCCCTCGTTAACCATTTTATTAAAATCAAACAAAGAAAAACGCTGATCATCGAAGTAGTCCACCGAATCCGAAGGAGTCCACAGGATACACGGATCTGAAATAAGAAGAGAAAAGAAAACACAAAAAATGGGTTGGTACATTTATTATCACCTGCTCGCACATCTCCCGTCCCGCACGACTACAACTCCCAGCATGCCCTTACAGTAAGGACATGCTGGGAGTTGTAGTTGTGTGGTGCAGGAGATGTGTGGGAAAGTGACAAGCTTGTCCCCTGCCCCCAGCTGCAGGATTACAACTACCTGCATGCCCTTACAGTAAGACCATGCTGGGAGTTGTAGTCCTGCAGCTGGGGGAAGGGGACAAGCTAGTCATCCGCCTGCACTGCACAACTACAACTCCGAGCATGTCCTTACAGTAAGGGCATGATGGGAGTTGAAGTCCTGCAAAGAGAGACACACAGAGACACACACACAAACACAAACACAGTCAGAGAGACACACAACACACTCACAGACACACACACACAGAGTCACACAGTCACACAAACAGTCACACACAGTCACACACACACACAGAGTCACACACAGTCACACACAAAGTCACACACAGACAGTCACACACAGACAGAGACACACAGACAGAGATAGAGACAGACAGAGAGACAGAGACACAAACTCACCCATCCAGCACAGCGCTCCTTCTCTCCGGGCACCCTGCGAGTGACGTCACTGATGGAGGAATGTCAGGCGGGCGCAACCGAAGACGTGGGAGCGGAGGCCGGGCACAGTGCAGGTGAAGGCCGGAGGGGAGGGGGATTTGGGTGAAAGCCGTGGGGGGGGTGCTGGTGGGGGCGGAGGACGGGCACAGTGCAGGTGAAGGCCGGGGGGGGGTATGTGTTATGGACAGGCACAGCGGAGGTGAAAGCCGTCGGAGGGGGTGCTGACGGACCCCCCCTGACAGACTCCCCGACAGACTCCCCCCTGACAGACTCCTATATCCCCTAATGTTCCGGTCGGGTCCTGTGATTGGCTGCTGTTCCTGGCCATCAATGTGAAATGACAGCAGGGGATTTTGGAGTCTGCAGCGCCGGTATATGTTATAAGGAGCCCGGGCTGACATTACAGTGCAGCAGCCCGGGCTCCTCATACTGCCTCCCGGCTACCCTCACTTAATAATGATGGGGACACTGATATACATCCCCCCCCTTGTCTCCCGCTCGTGCCGCTCAGCTCCCGCTGCTACAAGACTACAACTCCCAGCGTGTCCTCACTGTAAGGGCAAGCTGGGACTTGTAGTCTTGTAACAGTTAGCAGACAGATGGGAGTTGTGTGATGCTGGCAGGTGAGAGGGGTGGGATGTAAATCACTGCAGTGTCCCTGTAGCGAAGTGAGGGTAGCCGGGAGAAAGTATGTTGGGGCCCGGGCAGCAGTAGCTTTTCCTGCTCCATGTTGGAGCTGGGGTAAATATAGTCAATTTTTACGGTCGTTGCGACATTTTATTGCGCAGCTGCAACTGACGCAGTTAATAAATACCTGACTAAAGTAAATCCATTTTGAAAAATTTACTACGTAAGCAAGTTTGAATTTTGTTGCTTTTCTTGTCCTTCACAGTTGCGACAATTTTGCCACATATATAGTAAAGAAAACCTGACAAAACCCCTTGATAAATGTCCCCCATAGTGGCTGGAGCTGGCAGCAACATGAGTAGACACTTGGGCTTCACAATCCCTAAGATTAAAAGATGAATTTTGAAATTTAAATTGAAGATTTATTTTAGCTAGTGGTACCATAAAAAATGTTTAGGTCCAGGCCCAGGCCCATAAGCATCAGTAAACCATATATTGGCTGAATAACACAGCCTAGAGGTGTCTAAAGCATGAGGAGACCATATAGTGTCTGAATGGCCAAGCCTAGAGTTGGCAGCAGCATGAGGAGACACTAGGGCTTCACAATCCCTAAGATGAAAAGACACATTTTGAAATTTAAATTGAAGATTTAGGGTAGCTAGTGTTAACATAAAAAATGTTTAGGCCCAGACCAAGCAGCATCAGTAAACCATTGTCAGGATTCGGCAGGCTGGAGGTGGATCCTCTGTGTCAGAGAGGGATTGGCGTGGACTGTGCCGGCGGACCGGTTCTAAGTTGCTACTTGTATTCACCAGAGCCCGCCGCAAAGCGGGATGGTCTTGCAGCGGCGGTAGCAACCAGGTCGTATCCACCGGCAACGGCTCAACCTCTCTGACTGCTGACATAGGCGCTGTACAAGGGATTAGGCAAGAGCAAGTTGGGACGTAGCAGAAGGTCAGGGCAGGCAGCAAGGATCATAGTCAAGGGCAACGGCATGAGGTCTGGAACACTGGCTTGGGACACACAAGGAACGCTTTCACTGGCACAATGGCAACAAGATCCAGCAAGGAAGGAAAGGGGAAGTGAGGTTATATAGGGAAGTGCACAGGTAAACACACTAATTAGAACCAGGCGCAAATCAGAGAGCCGGCGCGCGCGTCCCAGGGAGCGGGGCCGCGCGCGCCGGGACAGAACAGACGGGGAACGAGTCTGGTAAGCGGGCCGGGATGCAAACCGCGAGCGGGCGCGTCCCGCATCGCGAATCGCATCCCGGCTAGGGACATTATCGCAGTGCTCCCGGTCAGCGGGTCTGACCGGGGCGCTGCGAACAGGAGAACACTGCGAGCGCTCCGGGGAGGAGCGAGGACCCGGAGCGATCGGCGTAACAGTACCCCCCCTTGGGTCTCCCCCTCTTTTTGGAACCTGAAAATTTGTGAATTAGGTCCTTGTCGAGAATGTTATCCTCGGGTTCCCATGACCTCTCCTCAGGACCGCAATTCTCCCAATCTACAAGAATTTTTTTTTTACCTCTGACCGTCTTAGACGCGAGAATTTCTTTAACCGAGAAGATATCTGAGGACCCGGAGACAGGAGTAGGAGCAACAACCTTGGGAGAGAAGCGGTTAAGGATAAGCGGTTTAAGGAGAGAGACATGAAAAGCATTAGGAATACGGAGAGAAGGGGGAAGAAGGAGTTTGTAGGAGACAGGATTGATTTGGCACTTGATTTTAAAGGGTCCAAGATAACGTGGTCCCAGTTTATAACTGGGAACACGGAAGCGTATATACTTGGCGGAGAGCCACACTTTGTCTCCAGGAACAAAGACAGGAGGAGTTCTTCTTTTTTTGTCGGCATGCTTCTTCATCCGGGATGAGGCCTGTATGAGGGATTTTTGAGTCTCTTTCCAGATGGTGGAGAAGTCCCGGGTAACCTCATCAACAGCGGGCAAACCAGAAGGCGTGGGAGTGGGGAGGGGGGGAAGAGGGTGACGGCCGTACACCACAAAGAGGGATTTAGCAGAGGACTCAGAGACTTTGAAATTGTACGAGAATTCATCCCAGGGTAGAAGATCGGCCCAATCATCCTGGCGGGAGGAAACAAAATGTCGCAAATAGTCACCAAGAACCTGGTTAACTCTCTCCACTTGCCCATTGGATTGGGGATGATAGGAAGACGAGAAATTTAATTTGATTTTAAGCTGATTACAGAGGGCCCTCCAGAATTTCGACACAAATTGAACGCCTCTATCCGAGACGATATGCGTGGGAAGCCCGTGAAGGCGAAAAATGTGCACAAAAAATTGTTTCGCCAACTGTGGCGCAGAAGGAAGACCTGGAAGTGGAATAAAATGACTGTGTTGCCATGGGATAAAGGCAGGTCTGTTATAAAGTCCATAGCAATCTGAGACCATGGTAGCTCAGGAACAGGCAGAGGATGAAGGAGGCCGGCAGGCTTCTGACGAGGAGTCTCGTCCCGGGCACAGACTGTACAAGCCCGAACAAATTCAGCAACATCTGCTTCCAGGGTAGGCCACCAATAAAATCGAGAGATGAGCTGGATGGACTTTCTGACGCCAGCATGGCCGGCGAGGTGTGAGGAGTGTCCCCACCTGAGGATCCTGAGGCGCTGGCGTGGAGGGACGAAGGTCTTTCCAGGAGGAGTTTGTCTGATGGAAGCTGGGGAAGCGGAGATCAGACACTCAGGAGGAATAATGTGTTGCATGGAGGCTTCCATTTCAGAGGCATCCGAGGAACGAGAGAGGGCGTCAGCCCTGATGTTCTTGTCAGCAGGGCGAAAATGAATCTCAAAGTTAAAACGGGCAAAAAACAACGACCACCTAGCCTGGCGTGGGTTCAGCCGTTGGGCAAACTGAAGGTAAGAGAGATTCTTGTGATCTGTGTATATGATAATTGGGTATTTGGACCCCTCCAGCAGGTGCCTCCATTCCTCGAGGGCTAGTTTTATGGCCAGCAGTTCTCGATCACCAATGGAGTAATTTTTCTCCGCCGGAGAGAAGGTCCTAGAAAAGAAACCACAAGTAACGTTATGTCCAGAAGAGTTTTTTTGTAGGAGTACAGCTCCGACTCCCACCGAGGAGGCGTCTACCTCCAGTGGGAAGGGTTTAGATGGATCAGGTCTGGAGAGTACGGGAGCAGAAGAAAAGGCAGTTTTGAGACGGTTGAATGCCTCGTCCGCTTGAGGAGGCCAGGACTTAGGGTTGGCGTTTTTCTTGGTTAGGGCCACAATTGGGGCCACAATGGTGGAAAAATGTGGAATAAATTGTCGGTAGTAATTGGCAAACCCCAAGAAACGTTGGATAGCTCGGAGTCCGGAGGGGCGTGGCCAATCTAACACGGCTGACAGTTTTTCTGGGTCCATTTGAAGTCCCTGGCCAGAGACTAAATATCCTAGGAAGGGAAGAGATTGGCATTCAAAGAGACATTTCTCCATCTTGGCATGTAATTGATTGTCACGGAGTCTCTGAAGAACCAGGCAGACATGACGGCAGTGTTCTTCGAGGTTAGAAGAGAAAATCAAATTGTCGTCCAAGTAGACCACAACACAGTTATATAACAAATCACGAAAAATTTAATTTACAAAGTCCTGGAAGACAGCAGGGGCGTTGCAGAGCCCAAAGGGCATAACCAGATATTCAAAGTGTCCGTCTCTGGTGTTAAATGCGGTTTTCCACTCGTCCCCTTCCCTGATGCGGATGAGATAATATGCACCTCTTAAATCCAATTTGGTGAAGATGTTAGCGCCACGTAGGCGATCAAATAGTTCCGAGATAAGAGGCAGGGGATAGCGTTTTTTTTATAGTGATCTTATTAAGACCGCGGTAATCGATGCATGGCCGTAAGGAACCTTCTTTTTTGGAGACAGTGAAGAACCCTGCTCCGGCAGGGGAGGAAGACTTGCGGATAAATCCCCTCTTTAAATTTTCTGGGATGTACTCCGTCATGGCTTGTGTTTCAGGAGCTGACAGAGGATAGATTCTGCCCCGGGGTGGAGTAGTACCAGGAAGGAGATCAATTGGGCAGTCATAAGGCCTGTGAGGAGGCAAAGTTTCTGCTTGTTTTTTGCAAAAAACATCAGCATAGTCCAGATAGGCCTTGGGGAGACCTGGTGTAGGAGGAGCCATAGGGGTTTGACTGGCAGGACTGGGAGCAGACGTGAGGCATTTTTTGTAGCAAAAAGTACCCCAGTTCTTGATTTCCCCGGTGGTCCAGTCAAGGGTAGGGGAATGGCGTTGAAGCCAAAGCAGTCAGAGAAGAATTTCAGAAGTGCAGTTAGAGAGGACCAGAAATTCAATTTTTTCGTGATGAGGTCCAATGCACATTAACCCCTTCATGACCCAGCCCATTTTCACCTTCAGGACCTGGGCATTTTTTGAAAATCTGACCACTGTCACTTTAAACATTAATAACTCTGGAATGCTTTTACTTATCATTATGATTCCGAGATTGTTTTTTCGTGACATATTCTACTTTATGTTATTGGTAAAATTTCACTGATATTTGCATCCTTTCTTGGTAAAAAATCAAAAAAATTCATGAAAGTTTTGAAAATTTAGCATTTTTCTAACTTTGAAAGTCTCTGCTTGAAAGGAAAATGGATATTCCAAATAAATTACATATTGATTCACATATACAAAATATCTACTTTGAGTTTGCATAAAAAAAATTGACAAGTTTTTACTTTTGGAAGACACCAGAGGGCTTCAAAGTTCCGCAGCAATTTTCCAATTTTTCTCAAGATTTTCAAAATCGTAATTTTTCAGGGCCCAGTTCAGGTTGGAAGTGGATTTTAAGGGTCTTCATATTAGAAATACCCCATAAATGACCCCATTATAAAAGCTGCACCCCCCAAAGTATTCAAAATGACATTCAGTAAGTGTTTTAACCCTTTAGGTGTTTCACAGGAATAGCAGCAAAGTGAAGGAGAAAATTCTAAATCTTCATTTTTTACACTCACATTTTCTTGTAGACCCAATTTTTGCATTTTTACAAGGGGTAAAAGGAGAGAAATCACCCTAAAATGTGTAACCCAATTTCTCTCGAGTAAGGAAATACCTCATATGTCTATGTAAAGTGTTCGGCGGGCGCAGTAGAAGGCTCAGAAGGGAAGGAGCGACAATGGGATTTTGGAGAGTGAGTTTTTCTGAAAGGGTTTTTGGGGGGTATGTCACATTTAGGAAGCCCCTATGGTGCCAGAACAGTGGACCCCCCCACATGTGACCCCATTTTGGAAACTACACCCCTCATACACCAGTGGGGTGTAAATGCTCACTGCACCCCTAATTACATTCCGTGAGGGGTGTAGTTTCCAAAATGGGGTCACATATGGATATTTATTGTTTTGCGTTTGTCATAACCGCTGTAACAATCAGCCACCCCTGTGCAAATCGCCTCAAATGTACAGGGTGCACTCTCCCTTCTGGGCCTTGTTGTGCACCCCCAGAGCACTTTGCGCCCACATATGGGGTATCTCCGTACTCGGGAGAAATTGCATTACAAATTTAGAGGGTCTTTTTTCCCTTTTACCTCTTGTGAAAATGAAAAGTATAGGGCAACACCAGCATGTCAGTGTAAAAAAATAATTTTTTTACACTAACATGCTGGTGTAGACCCCAACTTCACCTTTTCATAAGGGGTTAAAGAAGAAAAAGCCCCCCAAAATTTGTAAGGCAATTTCTCCCGAGTACGGCGATACCCCATATGTGTCCCAAAACTGTTGCCCTGAAATACGACAGGGCACCAAAGTGAGAGAGCTCCATGCGCATTTGAGGCCTGAATTAGGGATTTACATAGGGGTATTCTATGCCAATGATTCCCAAACAGGGTGACTCCAGCTGTTGCAAAACTCCCAGCATGCCTGGACAATCAATATCTGTCCGGCAATACTGGGAGTTATTATTTTGCAACAGCTGGAGGCTCCGTTTTGGAAACAGTAGCGTACCAGAAGTTTTTCAATTTTTTGGGGGGAGGGGGGGCTGTGTAGGGGTATGTGTATATGTAGTGTTTTTTACTTTTTATTTTAGGTTAGGGTTAGTGTAGTGTAGTGTTTTTAGGGTACAGTCACATGGGCAGAGGTTCACAGCAAGTTTGCCGCTGGGAGTTTGAGCTTCAGCGCAAAATTTGCTTCATCTCAAACTTGCAGCACTCACTGTAAACCTCCGCCCATGTGAGTGTACCCTGTACATTCACATTGGGGGGAGGGGGCAAACATCCAGCTGTTGCAAACTCCGAGCATGCCCTTTGGCTGTCCGTGCATGCTGTTAGTTGTAGTTTTGCAACAGCTGGAGGCACACTAGTTTGTAAACACTAAGTTAAGTAATAAACTTTCAAGTGTTTTGCAACCAAACTTAGTGTTTCCAAACCAGTGTGCCTCCAGCTGTTGCAAAACTACAACTCCCAGCATGCATGGTCTGTCAGTGCATGCTGGGAGTTATAGTTTTGCAACAATTGCAACAGCTGGAGGCACTGAGGTAGGAAACAAACAATGTTTCCCAACTAGTGTGCCTCCAGTTGTTGCAAAACTACAACTCCCAGCATGCCCAGACTGCCCAGGCATGCTGGAAGTTGTAGTTCGGCAATATCTGAAGGATCAGATGTTGCCGAACTACAACTTCCAGCATGCTTGGGCAGTCTCGGCATGCTGGGAGTTGTAGTTTTGCAACATCTGGAGGTCCACAGTTTGGAGACCACTGTATAATGGTCTCCAATCTGTGCTCTTCCAGATGTTAGAGAACTACAACTCCCAGCATGCCTGGACAGACTGAGCATGCTGGGAGTTGTAGTTTTGCAACATCTGGAAGAGCACAGATTGGAGAGCATTATACAGTGGTCTCCAAACTGTGGACCTCCAGATGTTGCAAAACTACAACTCCCAGCATGCCCAGAAAGCCAAAGGCTGTCTGGGCATGCTGGGAGTTGCAGTTTTGAAACTCCCAGAGGCAGCAGTGAGATCGCTTTACGGCGATCTCACTGCTGCCAATGAAGATGCCGCACTGCTGCCGGAAACTCACCGCGGGACGCAGCGCCGCCGGGGCCGCCTGGAGGACGCCGCTCGCGCCGGGACCGCTCGGGACACCGCATGGACGGGTAAGTGACACCGGGGGACGGGTCAGGGACACTTAGCAGAGCGGTGTGTGTCCTGATCCCGGTGATCGGGACTCACACACCGCGCTGCTAAGTATTCTGATAGCGAAACGCTGCTATCAGCTAGTCAGATTTGACCAGCTGATAGCAGCGATCGCTGGGGGGGGTTGGGGATGAAACCCCCCCGTGGTCACATGGTAAGATGGCTGGCTATCAGTGATAGCCACCATCTTACCGGGCGCTGCGGTATGCAGCGAGTAGCGGCAAAAATGTTCATGACGTACCTGTATGTCATGGGTCAGGAACACCTTGCCACCCATGACGTACAGGTATGTCATAGGTCGGGAGGGGGTTAACAGGGGTTCTGTGCGGTAACGCACAGAACAGTCCAATCTTTCACCATTAACTGAGGCGATGTAGAGAGGTCTGGCGAGACTGGTCACTGGGATGTTGAACCTGTTAACGAAAGAGGCCAAAAAAAAATTTCCTGCAGATCCAGAATCCAAGAAGGCCACAGCAGAGAAGGAGGAGTCAGAAGAAGAAATCCGCACAGGCACAGTAAGACGTGGAGAAGCAGAGTTCACACCTAGAGCTGTCTCACCTTTGTGCGGGATCGGAGTGCGTCTTTCCTGACGTGGAGGACGGATAGGACAATCCTTCAAGAAGTGTTCGGTACTGGCACAGTACAGGCATAGGTTCTCATTGCGGCGGCGTGTCCTCTCTTGAGGTGTCAGGCGAGACCAGTCTACTTGCATAGCCTCCACGGCGGAAGGCACAGGAACAGATTGCAGTTGACCAGAGAAGAGAGGAGCCGGGGAGAGAAACCGCCTAGTGCGAACAAAGTCCATATCCTGACGGAGCTCCTGGTGTCTTTCGGAAAAACGCATGTCAATGCGGGTGGCCAAATGAATGAGTTCATGCAGGTTGGCAGGGATTTCTCGTGCGGCCAGCACATCTTTGATGTTACTGGATAGGCCTTTTTTGAAGGTCGCGCAGAGGGCCTCGTTATTCCAAGATAATTTGGAGGCGAGAGTACGAAATTGGATGGCGTACTCGCCTACTGAAGAATTACCCTGGACCAGGTTAAGCAGGGCAGTCTCGGCAGAAGAAGCTCAGGCTGGTTCCTTGAAGACACTTCGAATCTCCGCGAAGAAAGACTGTACGGACTGTACGGGACTGTGCCGGACTGTGCGGTCCCAGAGAGGTGTGGCCCATGATAGGGCCTTCCCAGACAGGAGACTAACCACGAAAGCCACCTTTGACCGTTCAGTTGGAAATTGGTCCGACATCATCTCCAAATGCAGGGAACATTGCGAGAGAAAACCACGGCAAAGTCTAGAGTCCCCATCGAACTTGTCCGGCAACGATAAACGGAGGCTGGATGCGGACACTCGCTGCGGAGGAGGTGCAGGAGCTGGCGTAGGAGATGGTTGCTGAAGCTGTGGTAGTAGCTGCTGTAGCATTACGGTCAGTTGAGACAGCTGGTGGCCTTGTTGCGCTATCTGTTGCGACTGCTGGGCGACCACCGTGGTAAGGTCAGCGACAACTGGCAGAGGGACATCGGCGGAACCATGGCCGGATCTACTGTCAGGATTCGGCAGGCTGTAGGTGGATCCTCTGTGTCAGAGAGGGATTGGTGTGGACCGTGCCGGCGGACCGGTTCTAAGTTGCTACTGGTATTCCCCAGAGCGCGCCGCAAAGCGGGATGGTCTTGCAGCGGCGGTAGCAACCAGGTCGTATCCACCGGCAACGGCTCAACCTCTCTGACTGCTGAGATAGGCGCAGTACAAGGGATTAGGCAAGAGCAAGGTCGGACGTAGCAGAAGGTCAGGGCAGGCAGCAAGGATCGTAGTCAAGGGCAACGGCAAGAGGTCTGGAACACTGGCTTGGGTCACACAAGGAACACTTTCACTGGCACAATGGCAACAAGATCCGGCAAGAAAGGGAAGGGGAAGTGAGGTTATATAGGGAAGTGCACAGGTGAACAGACTAATTAGAACCAGGCGCCAATCAGTGCGGAGCGCTCTGCGTAACAACCATATATTGGCTGAGTGACACATCCTGGAGTTGACTGAAGCATGATGAGACCATATAGTGTCTGACTGGCACAGCCTGGAGTTGGCAGCAGCATGAGTAGACACCATGGCTTCACAATCCCTAAGATTAAAAGACAAATTTTGAAATTTAAATTGAAGATTTAGGGTAGCTAATGTTACCATAAAACATGTTTAGGCCCAGACCCAGCAGCATCAGTAAACCATATATTGGCTGAATGACACAGCCTGGATTTGGCATGAGGAGACCATTAAAATTTAAGAATTTTAACCCCTTGGGGTCCGAGCCCATTTTGACCCTAAGGACCAGAGCATTTTTGGCAGTTCGGATTACTGTCACTTTAAGCATTAATAACTCTGGGATATTGTACTTATGAATAGTGTTGCTCGCGTATATTCGCAATTCAAATTTTATTCGCGAATATCGCATAATCGCGAATTCGCGAATATTCGCGAATATAGCGCTATATATTCGTAATTACGAATATTCGTTTTTTTTTTTGTTTTTTTTTCACAGTACACATCACAGTGATCATCCCTCTCTGCTTCCAGCTTATGTGGTGTAAGAAGGCTCTAATACTACTGTGTGAGACCGGTGTGCGAATTTTCGCATATGCGAAAATTAGCATATGCTAATTTTGCATATGCTAATGTTCGCATATGCGCATTTTCACTTATGCTCATTTTTGTATATGTGAAATTTCGCATATGTTCATTTTCGCACACGCGAATATTTGCATATGCGAAAATAAAATGAGAATATTACGAATATGCGAATATTCGCGATTATGACGAACATTCGTACATATATTCGCGAATATTCGCGAATTCGAATATGGCCTATGCCGCTCAACACTACTTATGAATTTGATTCAGTTTTTTCGTGACATATTCTACTTTATGTTATGGGTAAATTTTCGTTGATACTTGCATAATTTCTTGGTGAAAAATTCCAAAATGTCATGAAAAATGTGAAAAGTTTGCATTTTTACAGCTTTGAAGCTCTCTGCTTGTAAGGGAAATAGACATTGTAAATAAATTATATATTGATTCACATATACAATATGTCTACTATATATTTATGTCATAAAGTTGACATGTTTTTACTTTTGGGAGACATCAGGCGGCTTCATAGTTCAGCAGCAATTTACAAATTTTTCACAACATTTTCAAAATCTGAATTTTTCAGGGACCAGTTCAGTTTTGAAGTGGATTTGAAGGGCCTTCATATTAGAAATACCCCATAAATGACCCATTATAAAAACTGCACCCCTCAACGTATTCAACATGGCATACAGAAAGTTTGTTAACCCTTTAGGTGTTTCACAGGAATAGCAGCAAAGTGGAGGCGAAAATTCTAAATCTTCATTTTTTACACTAACATGTTCTTGTAGACCCATATTTTTTTTATTTTTACAAGGGGTTAAAGGAGAAAAAGCCCCCTAAAATATGCAACCCAATTTCTCTCGAGTAAGGAAATACCTCATACGTGGATGTAACATGCTTTGTGGGTGCACTAGAAGGCTCAGAAGGGAAAGAGCGACAATGGGATTTTGGATCGAATTTTGCTGAAATGGTTTTTGGGGGACATGTCGCATTTAGGAAACCCCTATGGTGCCAGAACTGAAAAAAAAAAAAAAAAACACATGGTATACTATTTGAGAAACTACACCCTTTAAGGAATGTAACAAGTGGTACAGTGAGCCTTAACACCCCACAGGTGTTTGCCAAATTTTCGATAAAGTTGGATGTGAAAATGAAAAATTTTATTTTTTTCACTCAAATGCCGATGTTACCCCAGATTTTTCATTTTCACAAGGTCCTCCAAAATTTGAAACGCCATTTCTCTCAAGTAAGGAAAAATATCATATGTGGATGTAAAGTGATCTGTGGGTGCCCTAGAGGGCTCAAAAGGGAAGGAGCGATATTGGGCTTTTGGAAAGCAAATTTTGCTGAAATGGTTTTTGCGGAGCATGTATCATTTAGGAAACCCCCATGGTGCCAGAACAGCGATAAACACCCTGCATAGTATACTATTTGGGAAACTACACCCCTCAAGAAACATAACAAGAAGTACAGTGAGCCTTAACACCCCACAGGTGTTTGACGACTTTGCGTTGAAGTTGGACGTGAAAATGAAAAATGTTTTTTTTTTTTTTTTACTAAAATGCTGATGTTACTCCAAATTTTTTAATTTCACAAGGAGTAATAGGTGAAAATGTCCCCCAAAATTTGAAACCGTGGGCTGTGCAAATGAAAAATTACATTCTTCATTTTCACAGATCATTCTTTCAAAAATCCGTCAGTCACCTGTGGGGTGTTAAGGCTCACTATACCCCTTGTTCTGTTCCATGAGGGGTGTAGTTTACAAAATGGGGTCACATGTGTGTATTCATTTATTTTTCGTTTATGTCAGAACCAGGGCTGCCATCAGAAATTTTGGGGCCCCTTACACAGCTCATGGCCTGGGCCTGCCTGCTATCATTGTCTATGAAAAAAATATTTTAAAACACAGGACAAGAAAAACAAGAGCCCTTTAGTTTAAAGGAGAACTCCGGGATGTAACAACTTATCCCCTTTCCTAAGGATAGGGGATAAGTGTTCGATCGCAGGGGGTCCGACCTCTGGGGCCCCTCGCGATCTCCTGAACGGCACCCCGGGTCCCTGCATGAAACAAGCATTTTCGATCACAGCATGAAGCTACGGCCGACACGCCCCCTCCATGCAGTTCTTTGGCAGAGCCGGAGATTGCCGAAACCAGCTCTCCGTCTCTCCCATAATGCTGCATGCAGGGGGGGTGTCAGCTGTAGCTTCGTGCTGTGATCGAAAATGCTTGTTTCATGCAGGGAGCTGGGGCGCCATTCGGGAGATCGCGAGGGGCCCCAGCGGTCGAACCCCCTAACCTTAGGATAGGAGATAAGTTGTTACATCCCGGAGTTCTCATTTAACCCGTACAGGACCTAGGGCGTATGCATACGCCTCCTGTACCTGGGTCTTAAAGACCCAGGGCGTACAGGTACGCCTGTGGGAATTCCGGTCCCTGCCGCAAGCCGGGCAGGGATCAGACTGGGGTGACTGCTGATATCAATCAGCAGGCACCCCGCACAAATGCCGAGGGGGTCATCAGACCCCCCCCATGTCGGCGATCAGCGCAAATCGCAAGTGAAATCGCACTTGCGATTTGCGCTATTCCGGGTCTTACGGGTCACGTGTGACCCGATGACCCGGAGATTCAAGGTGATCGGGGGTGTAGAATACACCCCCTATCACCTACTGTATCTATGGGGAGGTGGTGATTTCGCCACCCCCCTAGGAGAGCTGCTAGCAGCCGGCAGGGGAGGGGTTAAACGGCATCCTCTGCAGCGCTGACCGTTAGCTGGGTTCAGTCAGCACCCATCTGCACCTATCGGATCACCTCAGGAGACCCGAAGATTCCCTAGATCAGGGACAGAATCAACCAGAGGGAAAGGTAGGGAAATCCATGTAATAAAGTAAAAAAAAAAGTTTAAAAAAAAGTTAAAAAAATAAAAAATCCCCCACGACCCCTAATAGGGCTCAAGAGCAGTATTGCTCACATATATTTGAAATTCAAATATTCGTCACGAATATCGCATATCTGCGAATTCGCTTGTTTTTTTTAACCACAGAGCACATTGTAGTGATCTCCTGCGATGAATACATGCAATACTTGTTTCATTAGAGACCCTGAGGTGAGATCCTGATTCCTGAGGGGATTATTTGGTTTATGCGAATATTCGCCATTAGAATATTCGCGAATATTTTCTACGCCCTTCTGATGCCTGTCAGCCAATAAGAGTTCTGCAAACACAGTTGTCAGAGGTTAGCAACCTCCCCAGCAACCAATAGAAAGTTACCCGCCCGATCGTTATATAAGATCACTCACAACATGTTGGACTATATAGTAGTATATAGTTTAGGTCAGTGTTTCTCAACCAGAGGTGCCTCCAGCTGTTGCAAAACTACAACTCCCAGCATGTTGGACTATATAGTAGTATATAGTTTAGGTCAGTGTTTCTCAACCAGAGGTGCCTCCAGCTGTTGCAAAACTACAACTCCCAGCATGTTGGACTATATAGTAGTATATAGTTTAGGTCAGTGTTTCTCAACCAGAGGTGCCTCCAGCTGTTGCAAAACTACAACTCCCAGCATATTGGACTACGAAATACCGCAAATTCGAATATTGCATATGCCGCTCATCACTATAAGTAGTATATGTCAGTGTTTCCCAACCAGGGGTGCCTCCAGCTGTTGCAAGACTACAACTCCCAGTAGGCTGGACTATATAGTAGTGGATAGCTCAGGTCAGTGTTTCACAACCAGAGTGCCTCCAGCTGTTGCAAAACTACAACTCCCAGAATGTTGGACTACGAAATACCACAAATTCGAATACGTCATATGCCACTCATCACTATACAGTAGTATATGTCAGTGTTTCCCAACCAGGGGTGCCTCCAGCTGTTGCAAAACTAAAACTCCCAGCATGTTGGACTATATAGTATATATAGTTCAGGTCAGTGTTTCCCAACCAGAGTGCCTCCAGCTGTTGCAAAACTACAACTCCCAGTAGGGTGGACTATATAGTAGTGGATAGCTCAGGTCAGTGTTTCACAACCAGAGTGCCTCCAGCTGTTGCAAAACTACAACTCCCAGCATGCCAGGACAGCCCTTGGCCAATTTTAATTGAGGGCCACCTGCGCTCACTAATTTATTTACCACCGCTGCACAGAAGTCCACGACAACGGCGAAACTCACGGAACGCAGCCCTGTGATGTCAGGCATAAATTATTAATTATGCTAAATAGCATGGCTGGTATTTTTTTTTATAAGAAAGGTGGCGACCCTACCTACACACCTGTGTTTCCCAACCAGGGTGCCTCCAGATGTCAAGCTGTCCAGGCATGCTGGGAGTTGTAGTTTTGCAACAGCTGGAGAAACACTGTTTTGAAAACACTGCTATCTGATCTTATATCATAATTTTAAAGGGGTTCTCCGGTGAAAACCTTTTTTCTTTCAAATCAACTGGTGCCAGAAAGTTAAACAGATTTGTAAATTACTTCTATTAAAAAAATCTTAATCCTTTCTGTACTTATTAGCTGCATGAATACTACAGAAGAAATTCTGATGACATCATGCCCACAGTGCTCTCTGCTGACATTTCTGTCCATTTTAGCAAATATAAAGTAATGGCAGCATGGAGGCTCAGTGGTTAGCACTGTTACCTTGCAGCACTGGTGTTGGGGGTTCAAAACCCACTAAGAACAGCATCTACAAATAGGTCTGAGCACTATATCAATAAAGAGTTATTATTATAATGTCAGCAGAGAGCACTGTGTTCCAAAAATAAAGGAACTTCCTCTGTAGTATTCAGCAGCTAATAAGTACAGGAAGGATTAAGATTTTTTAATAGAATTAATTTAAGAATCTGTTTTACTTTCTGGCGCCAGTTGATTTAAAATAAAAAAGGGGAGGAGCGGCAACCGCACGCTGCCGTATGCGGGAACCGTACTTAATGTATTTCAATGAGCCGTCCGGAGTGAAACGCAGCTTCCGGTTGGCTCATTTTTCGCCCGCATGCAGTCTCCCAACCGTACCTAAAACTGTGTTCAACCCCGGTTTTATGACCTGTCGGGAAACCGCCAACCAGAGGCTGCGTTTCACTCTGGCCGGCTCATTGAAATATATTAAGCACGGTTCCCGCATACGGCTGCGTGCGGTTGCCGCTCCTACCCCAGCCCCCCCCCTACCCCTGCCGTATGCGGGAACCGTACTTGTAAAACGCAGTGTGAACCCAGTTTATCCTCACTTTTGCTGAAATTACTTCCAACCATATTGCTGCTGGCTCCAGGAAATAATTTGCATACAGGTGGAGGTATAAGAGGAGAGAACTACAACTCCCAGCATGACCAGACTTTTATTATGTGATATCAGAGAACATTACAGAGAACTACAACTCCCAGCATGTCCGGACTGTTATTATGTGATATCAGAAGATATTACAGGAGGAGGTATAAGAGAACTACAACTCCCAGCATGTCCGCGAGTGGCAATTATTTTTGCGATTATTTTCGCATGGCGAAAATTCGCATTGTAAAAAAAAACGGCACAAATATAACGAATATGTGAATTTCACGAATATAGGACGAATATTCGTCCTCATATTCGCGAAATATCGCGAATTCGAATATGACATATGCCGCTCATCACTACTCCCTACATGATGGCACAGTCTGAGATATAAGTTATATGTGAAATATAACTTATATCTCTGACTGTACCATCATGTAGGGGGGCGGTGAAAGGAAGGTAGAAGATGGAGTAGGCTTCCCCGCAGCACAGAGTATTTCTTGCAGACAGTCTGCCTCATGACAGTTCCCTCCAGAAATACCCTGTGCTGCTGTGCTATTTCTTTAATAAATCTTAGAGGCCTCAGCCTCACCCAAGCAGGGGTGGGAAAAGAGCCGCATTACACAAAATGCACTATATCTATTTAGCTGTAGATTAAAGTGCTGCTTTAGTCAGCAACTCACAAATGACGTCTTCTCTAATCAGCGTCGTTCCCTTCTCTTCTCCATTTGGTCTGTGCCATCATGACAATTTCTTCCAGCCACAATTCTTCACCATTAAACCTGCAAAACAAACCTATTAGGCTCCACACTTTTTTTCCATGGGTGACAGAGGGGTGTAGAGGAGTGTACAGGGGTGACAGACGGGTGTAGAGGAGTGTACATGGGTGACAGAGGGGTGTAGAGGAGTGTACATGGGTGACAGAGGGGTGTAGAGGAGTGTACAGAGGGGTGTAGAGGAGTGTACAGGGGTGACAGAGGGGTGTAGAGGAGTGTACAGGGGTGACAGAGGGGTGTAGAGGAGTGTACAGGGGTGACAGTGGGGTGTAGAGGAGTGTACAGGGGTGACAGAGGGGTGTAGAGGAGTGTACAGGGGTGACAGAGGGGTGTAGAGGAGTGTACAGGGGTGACAGTGGGGTGTAGAGGAGTGTACAGGGGTGACAGAGGGGTGTAGAGGAGTGTACAGAGGGGTGTAGAGGAGTGTACAGGGGTGACAGAGGGGTGTAGAGGAGTGTACAGGGGTGACAGAGTGGTGCAGAGGAGTGTACATGGGTGACAGAGGGGTGTAGAGGAGTGTACAGAGGGGTGTAGAGGAGTGTACAGGGGTGACAGAGGGGTGTAGAGGAGTGTACAGGGGTGACAGAGGTGTGTCCGCTCCTGTCAATGATTAACCTGTCGACAGCTTATATAGAACATCTCATTCTCCCATAACGGAGACTAGACACCAATAAATTTAATGATAAAAAATAATTCATGATACTCAGCTTAAAATAATGTCCTAGTGATGGTAAAGCCGTATCATGTCAATATATACTGCCCAATGGACCTACAACCTAATTTATGTGGGTGATGACCACTTATTGGATGTAGCAGAACATTAGAGGCCCTTCCAAGGCTTTATTATTCCTACCATTAGCAGCAGGTACAATAGCTGGTTATTCCTGCACCAGGATCATTTGGATTCCCCCACAACCGCCCTTATTATAACCTTCCAGCAGAGTCTATGGGCACCACTGCCAACCTATACAACACATAAAAGTCACATCACTCTGCTCCATCTACTAATAAAACAGCACTACAAGAACCAGCCATGAATGTCTACATTCTTCTGGACACTAGGCTATCACCATGATGTCCACATTACAGTGTATATGGATGCACAGGTCCCTGGACCACTGGCAGCAGGTGCCACCTGATGTTTCTATGACAACACGTCACCTGGACAACGGCTGTTGTTGTTGTTTACCCACAACTCACAGTTGGACCGAGCGGACGGACGTCTACAGGATCCCAGAGATAGCGGCTTCTAGAGGAAGAGGAGACGGCGAGAAGGAGAAGATGAAGAGGGAAGAGGAGCAGATGGAGAGCGGAGAGAAGAGAGAAGAGGAGAGGAAGAGTGAAGAGGAGAGTGAAGAGGTGGAGAAGAGAGGAGAGAAGAGGAAGAGAGAAGAGGAGGAGGAGAAGAGAGAAGAGAAGAGGAAGAGAGAAGAGGGGAGCGAGGAGGTGGAGAAGACAGGTCAGAAGAGGAAGAGAGAAGAGGAGAGTGAAGAGGAGGAGAAGAGAGAAGAGAAGAGGAAGAAGGTGGAAGAGAGTGAGGAGGTGGAGAAAAAGAGGAGAGGAGAGGATGCCAGAGTATTGGAGGATGAGGAGCCAAGACCAGGCACCAGCCAGGACCCCGGAACATCAAGCAACTACCCCAAATTTAACATCACACACCTAACTGTCCATCAGGTATTGGGTAGGGGCAGCTTTGGAGTGGTAAGTTTATTTAAGTTTATTTCCTGTTAAAGGGACAGTCAATGTGTTTTTCCCATTTGTATTCTGTAGATAAATGTGATATTATTGCTTTCTGTTTTCAGCCCTTATGCTCATGAGGATAGCTGTACATAATGGGGTGTATAACAGACAGTCCAGTATATAGCCAGCCCCCATGATCACTCCTATATATCACATATCTGCAGCACTAGAGACCTCCAGTAATGTTTATATCCCTGTGTGTGACAGATATCGGGCCCTTATATAACACTGCACTTTAATAAGTCTCCATATTAGGTCTGGTCTTCTAGAGAGGGGTATTAGACTGCATTAGAGAGCAGATTGGGGGTAGTTGCATTGTTATTTACCTGTCTGGTTCATATATTTTATACATAGTGCCCCTAGGCATGTAAATAACATTGACTGTCACCCCAAAGTCCTCGTGTACTATTCTTTATAGACATATTACAAGTGGTTTATTATTGATATGTGATCCATTTGTGTAGGGTTATGTTGGTGTATAATAATATAATAACTTCTTACTATTATGAATTGTGGTACAGTATGTTTGCAAAAAGAAAAATAAACTCCTACTTAACTTATGTTAGGCTGTTACAAATATTTCATATTGGGCCTCTTGTACTATTGTGTTTTATTCTGATAGGGTTGTTGTAAAAATATAATAAAATATTTACAAAAATGTGAGGGGTTGTACTCAGTTATGTCAGATACTGTGGGGAAGATTTATCAAAACCTGTCCAGAGAAAAAGTTGCCCAGTTGCCCATAGCAACCAATCAGATCGCTTCTTTTATTTTTAACAAGGCCCCTGCAAAATGAAAGAGGCGATCTGATTGGTTGCTATGGGCAACTGGGCAACTTTCCCTGGGCAGGTTTTGATAAATCTCCCCCTGTTTATTTCACTGTAGTTATCTTTTTAAAGCCATTTATCTATTTTTTTTTTATTCACTGGCACTATACTGAACTGATATGTATTTCACATGTATTGAATTATTGAATATATAGGCCCAGATTTTTCAAACTGAGTGAGAGAAAAAGTGGAGAGATTTTTCCACAGCAACCAATCACAGCTCAGTTAACAAGCTCTGGTAAAGTGATAGCTGAGCTGTGATTGGTTGCTATCGGAAAATCACTCCATTTTTTCTCTCACACAGTTTGATAAATCTGGGCCATAATGCCACCATGATGAATTGTCTTTATATATGTATGATGAATATACATGTTATATTGTTTGGTATTGTACTTTATTTGTATATTATAAGGAGATTTATCTGAACCTGTCCAGAGGAAAAGTTGCCCAGTTGCCCATAGCAACCAATCAGATTGCTTCTTTCATTTTTAACAAGGCCTCTGCAAACTAAAAGAAGCGATCTGATTGGTTGCTATGGGCAACTGGGCAACTTTTCCTCTGGACAGGTTTTGATAAATCTCCCCCTGTATGTTTATTTATCTGTAGTTATCTTTTTTAAGCCATTTATCTATTTTTTTTTTATTCACTGACACAATTCTGAACTTATATGCATTTCACATGTATTGAATATATAATGTCACCATGATGAATTGTCTTTATATATGTATGATGAATATACATGTTATAGTGTTTGGTATTGTACTTTATTTGTATATTATAAGGAGATTTATCAAAACCTGTGCTGAGGAAAAAATGTCTAGTTGCCCATGGCAACCAGTCAGATGGCTTCTTTCATTTTTAAAAAGGCCACTGAAAAATGAAAGAAGCGATCTGATTGGTTGTTATGGGCAACTGGTGAAGTGTTCATCTGCATAGGTTTTGTCCCTATGTATCTGGGCATATACAGCCCCTTAGTGATGTGTGAACATGCTTGTAAAAGGCTTCACTGAGAAGATGAAATTTTGCAGTGATGTGATAAAATAAAAAAACACCTTTTCACTATTCTATGGAGTGTTGTAATATTTTTTTATATAATATATACCTATACATACAGGCGCTGTGATCTGTAGTTTTTCCTGGTACCACTTGTGCATTATATTCTGGTGACACCACATCTCAGAAACAATGGAATAAAATAGTCACATATATGCAAAAGTGATATCAACAAAAACTACAGATTAGGGTGCTGGCAAAAAGAGAGCCGGACCACACTGCAGGAGCAGTGCAGCCCCAGCTAAATACAAACATATACACAAGAGCCTGCAGCCATCCTACTGTCCAACACAGGGCTGAAAAAAAGCTCTCTGGCCAGGGGTAGGGGGCCTTATATGGGGGTCTTAATTGTTTAATTATCGTTACTTGGGTTGGAATTTTTTTTTTAACTGACTTTATTGTAATGTATATGTACAACATAATCATAGACAATATAAGGCATGAAAACAGGAGACTGCATAATCCTGACCGGCAGGTCAGGTGAGGTGAACAGGTGCAATAAAAGAGGTGAACATATACATCCTACTCTGAACAATTGCAAACTCCAATACATGGAAAAACACAAGATGAGACTCGACAGACACAAGACAGTGGGTCTCAAGAAAGTCCAGCGACTGGACATACATGTAGACAGACAACGCTCACTCGACAACAAGATAGAGAGAAGGACAAACAAAAAGAAAAAGACAAGGGTGGGAAGGGGGAGGGGTTTTGGAGAAAAATACCGGGTTCCAAATAGATCTAACTGGGTAGAAAAGAGAGTACATAAGAATGGCAAAGGGGAGATCATGGCGGGGGTGGGCTTAGTTGATCCCTGAGAGCCAAGAAGCGTGAAACATTATAGCTTTCCTGTGGAGGAGCACACCATCAGGACCATGTTTTATAGAATTTGGAGGGGTTCTTGTAGTGCTTGTTGACCAAATATTCATAATTCACAGCCATATTAACCAAAGCCTTCCAGCCAGAGAGGGTTGGGACTCTTGGATCCATCCAGCGCAGGGCTATGGCCTTGTGGGCTAAAAATAGTACCTCCCTAAGGAAATCAATTTCACTGTGCTTCCATTGTTCCTCATCAAAAAGGCCCAATAGGCACAGTTTATTATCCATTTGTACCTGGCGATTCAGGGTTCCCACAAATTGTACAACTATATTCCAAAAATCACGAATGGCTGGACAGGACCACATCATATGCAGGTAGTCTGACTCACCGGCACCACATCTACGACAATCCGAGGTCAAACGTCTGCCCATCCAGACAAGTCAAATTGGAGTGAGGTAAGACTGATGGAGCATACATAGTTGGATGAGTTTGTTATAAATAGAGGGAGAAACATACAGGTGAGAAGATAGAGCATCACTCCACTCCTCTTCAGTCAAGTCAGGTATGATTGCTTTACAACATGGCTCCACTAGAAGTGGATCCCCCTCCATCTTAACACTTAACAGGGTGGTATAGAGAGCAGATATTAGGCCCCTAGGGCCTTGTGACTTAAAAACACCTATAATGGGGAAGTGAGAGAAGGGTGCGGAAGAAGCCGGGAATTGTAGCAAGAATACGTGTGTGAGCTGGAGGTATTTATAAAAAGATTGTCGTGGGATGTCCTTATTATCTTGGAAATATTGAAAGTCCCTAAATCCAGTACCGTCATGTACATTATCTACAGTGAGAAACCCATGGGATCTCCAGAACTGAGGGTCCAATGTCGTAGAAAAGTGGGGCAGCAGGGGATCAGACCACAGTTGTCTATCTAACATGATGTCAATATATGAGAAGATTTTTCGCAGTGGCCCATACTTGGGATGCTAATCTATGCATAGGGAGTCATAGACCACCCAAGCCTGATCTACCCTCCAAAACCAGCTGGTGATGAGGCAGCAATGATGAACAGTAGTATGGGGGTTGGGTAGGTGATGAGGCTGATATGATGCACAGTAATGTGGGGGTTGAGGTAGTGATGAGGCTGATATGATACACAGTAATGTGGGGGTTGAGGGGGTGATGAGGCTGATATGATACACAGTAATGTGGGGGTTGAGGGGGTGATGAGGCTGATATGATACACAGTAATATGGGGGTTGGGTAGGTGATGAGGCTGATATGATACACAGTAATGTGGGGGTTGGGGGGATGAAGCTTATTTGATGCACAGTAATGTGGGGGTTAGGGGAGCTATGATGTTATTATGTTGGGGTTTTCTCCTGTGAAACTTTATGTATTCATTACATCCTTACTACATCTTAATGCACCTAGGATTCACCTATGGAAATAAAACAGACCATCCCCACACAGTCCCTATCTACAGTTGGCTGTAGTCATACCTATGTGGTATTGGAAATAAAGGAAAATATTTCTCATAGTCATACCTATGTGGTATTGGAAATAAAGGAAAATATTTCTTATAGTTATACCTATGTGGTATTGGAAATACATAATATTTCCCATAGTTATACCTATGTGGTATTGTAAATACATAACATTTCCCATAGTTATACCTATGTGGTATTGTAAATACATAATATTTCCCATAGTTATACCTATGTGGTATTGTAAATATATAATATTTCTCATAGTCTTCCATTTGCTCAATTGCTCCTTTTGGTTTCTTTCAGGTGGGCCTGGCATCAGTCCCCGGCCGAAACAACTACGTCGCCATAAAAGGAATCACCAAAACAGCGAACAATGCAGCAACCCTACAGAGAGAGCGACGGATACTCATGCTGGCCCGAGACTGCCCGTTCCTGTGTCACCTGTATGCTGCACAGCAGTCTCAGGACAATGCCTTCTTCATCACCGAGTATCTGTCCGGCGGCAGCCTGGAGGCTTTGCTCAGAATGTGCAGCAGTCTGAACACCGACACAGTAAGGTTTTACACAGCTGAGATTGCATGTGGCCTCCAGTTCCTTCACAGACAGAACATCGTCCACCGGTATGTATAACTTCCCCACACCTTTCTCCTTGTCATATTGTAAATAATGCACCCAACTTTCTGTGGTGACCCATGGTGATGGCAGGACCGCAGGGTGTAGCGGTGTAGGTGAATGGGGCAAGATGGTATTAACCCCAGGGGCAAGGTGTTATTAACCCATAATGTTCATGATGCCAGAGTGGTTTTTGGGTACCGGAACCACCCAAGCGGCAGCTCCGCTATTCCAATAGCAAGGCAGTGAAAATGAGAGTCCACTACCAGGTTATGTTTTAACAGAGGCTTTACTGAGGTCAGATGGGTGTTATTATCTTCACAGCTAGGCCAGAATCCCAGAGAGGTGGCCAGGAACACAGAAGGACCTCGCAGCTTGCTGGGATCAGCTATACTTGTAGTAGAATTGAGTTGAGGCTTGACTAGACTGTGGATAGTGACAGCGGACATAGGCTTGACTCACTGGAATGACTGTAGATTTGAAGCCTTCCAGGCAAAACAATTAGAAACCTGTTCACACGTGTTAGAAAACATTTTGTTCTATCCGCACCAGAAAAGGCGCCCCTCGCCTCATATCCCAAGTAATAGAATCGCACAATGGCAACTCAGAAGTGTTACATTTATAGGATTAGAACGTTAGGAGTTAGGAGTTAGAACAGAAAAGAAACTATTAAAAAGAGAAGCACACTGGATAATATAAACTAATGCCACCGGCCCTTTAGGTCTTAATGATAGAATAGATATGGCAGCATGTCTTTACTGCTTGATCACTCCTCTCTTATGTCTCCCTTGTTGTCATTGTTTTTAACCACGTGATTCGAAATGAGTCTAAGGTGATTGGAGGAAGGTGTGTCTAATACCTGAATAAATGTACCTGCAATCCAGACCTGAGTATAGGCCAGATGAAGCACTAACCTGTGAGAAACGGCTACTGTTGCCTGCTGTACCCCTCCCCCCCACACTGTCCCTCTCCTGTAACTATTATGTGAGTATCAATAAAACTAAAGAAGAAGACCGGTGAGTTGCCGACTTTTTTTCTCTACGAACTGTGTAAATGTGATATTGCCACATGGGTAACTGTCTAAACTATTAAAATGAAATGTTAATGATTTACTAACATTTAAAACAAAATTTTTTTTTACTTTTTTTCTAAAGCAAAAGGAAAAGCGGAGGCTAATTTTTATTGGGCGAATGGTTTATTTACATTCTATTGTTTTTTACTTTACACTTTATATATAGCACTCCTATACACATGGGGGTATGTGCAGACTGCAGAGCATTGAACCCGACCCATGTCTGTAGTACAGATTCTGTGGTACTACAAACACTAGGGTGAACCCCCATTTGTATAGAAGTATATGTACTACATACAAACTGCTTTACCCATGGGGGTATGTGCAGAGCATTGCTTCCTACTGTCTGTAGTACAGACACTAGGATGCAATGCTCTGCACATACTGCCATGTGTATAGCAGTGTGTATCTAGTACACACTTACACTACTATACACATGGGGATGTGCAGAGCATTGCATCCTAGTGTGTGTACTACAGACACAAGTGTGCAATGCTCTGCACATGCACCCATGGGTATTGAAGTGTATATATATATATATATATATATATATATATATATATATTGCTATACTCATGGGGGTATGTGTAGAGCAATGTCTGGGTTTAAACAAATATGTAATTTTGCTGAACAATCTGTCCCCTTACCTCTATATCAGTGTTTACCAACCAGAATGCCTCCAAGTGTTGCAAAACTTGGCATGCTGGGAGTTGCAAAAGCTGGAGGCTCCCTGGTAGCAGAAATTATTGTGCGACATTGGTATGGAGCAGAGCTGAATGTGTGATTATGTGCAAGCATGACTACGCACACACTTAGCTCTGCTAGATACACACTCACACGCTCAGCCTGCAGCATTTACACAATCACACACTCAGCTATGCTGCATTTACACAATCACACACTCAGCTCTGCTGCTTTACACAATCACATACTCAACTCTGCTGCATATACACAATCACACACTCAACTCTGCTACATACACACATACTCAGCCCTGCTACATACACACTCTCACACACTCAGCTCTGCTACATACACACAATCACACACTCAGCTCTGCTACATGCACACAATCACACGCTCAACTCTGCTACATACACACTCTCACACACTAAGCTCTGCTACATATACACACACTCAATCCTGCTACATACACACACTCACACACTGAACTCTGCTACATACAAACACTCACACACTCAGCTCTGCTACATACACACACTCAGCTCTACTACATACACAGACTCAAACACTCAACTCTGCGACACACGCTCACACAATCAACTATGCTACATACACACACTCAGCTACATACACACACTCACACACTCAGCTCTGCTACATATACACACATATACACGCTCAGCTCTGCTACATACACACATTCACACACTCAGCTCTACTACATACACGCATTCACACACTCAGCTCTGCCACATACACACTCACACATTCAGCTCTGCTACATACACACAATCACACACTCAACTCTGCTGCATACACACTCATCTCTGCTACATACACAGACTCAAACACTCAACTCTGCGACACACGCTCACACACTCAACTATGCTACATACACACAGTCAGCTACATACACACACTCACACACTCAGCTCTGCTACATATACACACATATACACGCTCAGCTCTGCTACATACACACATTCACACACTCAGCTCTACTACATACACGCATTCACACACTCAGCTCTGCCACATACACACTCACACATTCAACTCTGCTACATACACACAATCACACACTCAACTCTGCTGCATACACACTCATCTCTGCTACATACACAGACTCAAACACTCAACTCTGCGACACACGCTCACACACTCAACTATGCTACATACACACTCTCAGCTACATACACACACTCACACACTTAGCTCTGCTACATATACACACATATACACGCTCAGCTCTGCTACATACACACATTCACACACTCAGCTGTACTACATACACGCATTCACACACTCAGCTCTGCCACATACACACTCACACATTCAGCTCTGCTACATACACACAATCACACACTCAACTCTGCTGCATACACACTCATCTCTGCTACATACACACATTCAACTCTGCTGCATACACACACAAAACTCAGCTACATATACACACTCACACACTCAGCTCTGCTACATACACACATTCACACACTCAGCTCTGCTACACACACACACTCACTCAGCTCTGTGACATACACACTTAACACACTCAACTCTGCTGCATATACACACTCGGCTCTGCTACACACACACATTCAACTCTGCTACATGCACACAATCACACACTTAACTCTGCTGCATACACACAATAACACATATACATAGACCTAACAGCCTTCCTCCTTCTCCCTCCCTGCACATACAGTGGTATATTCTTAGCTGTATGGTCACCATGGTTACACTACACAGGTGCAATCTCCTGCACTCATTAAGAACAGCAGGGAGTTTGAATTTTACAGTTTGAAGTTTGAACTATTCCAGGAAGGGGAGGTGAGAAGCAGCAGCACACATGATTGGTGAGCAGTGGGTCAGCGGAGGGTGGGACAGGGACTTCGACAGAGGTTGCGGTGGTGCAGCCTAGCATCTAGCCACATGTCCGCAGCAGCCTTATGACTGCCAGCGCCCAGACAACGAATCGGACAATTATTCGATAATGGGATTCGTCAACAACGAATCCTGCTATTGAATTTCATCGATTTTATCGAATAATCATTGCAGCCCTACTGAGATCTCTGGTGTTTGCTGGTCTCAGTAACGTGATGGATGAGCCAAAGAGAGAGAATTGTAATGGCCTTATATAGAGGGGGCTGAGCCAAAGCCCATTGGTCATGCTGCAGGTCATGTGTAAACCTGGTGGCCTCTGAGTAACATGTGATAACATAAACATAACATGTGACATTTCACAGGTCCTTTAGACATTTACTAGAGTCCTCCAAAGGTCCTTAATACTGACTATACATTGACATACTGACTATAATCTTATTACATTAACCCGTTTACGCAAAATCAGGTACATGTACCTGATGATTAGCGGTGACTTCGCGCAACATCAGGTACATGTACCTGATGGACATAAACTGTCACAGCGCCGCCGCGCGCTGTGACAGTTTTATGAAACTTGCTGTGCTACACAGCAGGACCTCCCTGAAGCCGGCCAGGGACCAATCGCAGCGGTCCCCGGCCGGCGATCGCTGCTATTGGTCCGTCAGTTCAGACGAACCGAAAGCAGGGATCTGGCGGCGGTCTCCTCCTTCCCCCTCTCCTCCGTCGCTTCATTCAGTGAAGCGATCGGTGGTGAGAGGGGCCCCGTTGGGGGAGGCCGCCCGCAGCACTCAGGATCGGAGCTCCGATCCAGAGTTAACCCTGTAGACGCTGCGGTCACTGTGACCGCGGCGTCTATTAGGATTACAGAAGGAGGGAGCTCCAACTGTCACCATCGGCGCTCTGTAAAGTAAAAGCAGAGCGCTGATGGTTGCCATGGCAACCGGAGGACTGACAGTAGCCTCCGTTGCCATGGCAACATGAGTGATCAGTCTCTACCTAAGGTAGGGACTGATCTTTCCTATGCCTGTCAGTACTGACAGACATAGGCAAAATTCAATGGAGTACAGATGTGTACTCCATTGAATTCTGTGTATAACAGTAAAACAAAAAAAAGTTAAATGTGAAATAAAGTGAAAAAGAAATTAAAAAAGTGAAAAAAAATAAAAATGTGAAAAAAAATTAAAATAAAAAATATGAAAAATAAAATGAAAAAAATTGGAAAAAAATAGTAAAATAAATTATATATATATATATATATATATATATATATATATATATATATAATACACCCCAACACAAACTCAAAAATAGTCCCCCCAAAAACATCAACATGTCCCGCAAAAAAAGAGTCCATACACAATTGCGTCAGTGAAAAAATAAAAAAGTTATGGCTCACAGAATACGGCGAATTAAAAACGTGATTTTTTTTACTAAAATCGTTTTTATGCTATAAATGAACTAAAATATAAAAAAAAGCATAGAAATTTGGTATCGCCGTAACCGTATCAACCTGCAGAGTAAAGTTAACATGTCTTTTATACCGCATGACGAACGACCTAAATTATTTTAATAAAAAACAACTGCAGAATAGATTTTTTTATGTATATCACCTCATAAAAAATAAAATAAAAAACGCTCAAAGTGTCACATGTACCCCAGAATGGTACCAATAAAAGCGTCAACTTGTCTCCCAAAAATATTTTTTCACCCCAAGGCCTCTGCAACTTTATATGATGCCAACAAAATATCCTAAACTAAAAGGGTGCCCCAAAATCCACATAGCACTCCTTCATGTCTGAGGCCTGCATGAGAGACACATAGCGCAAAACGGCCACATATGGGATATTTCTAAAAACGTCAGAATTCAGGGAATAAATCTTGAGTTTTATTTCTTTGTCAACACCTATTGTGTTACAGAAAAAAATGGATAAAAATGAAAAATCTGCAAAAAAAATGAAATTTTTAAATTCAGCCTCCACTTTGCTTTCATTTCTGTGAAGCACCGAAAGGGTTAATAAACTTCTTTAATGTCATTCTGACTACTTTAAGGGGTGCAGGTTATAAAATGGGGTGATTTATGTGGGTATCTAACATTCAGGCCCCTCAATTCCACTTCAGAACTGAACTGGTCCCTGAAAAATCAGATTTTGAAATTTTCTTGAAAATCTGGAAAATTGCTGCTAAACTTATAAACCCTCTAACATTCTAAAAAAGTAAAATAATGTTTATCAAATGATGGGAACATAAAGTAGACATATTGTAGATGAATTAATCATTAATTTGGTGCGATATGACTATTTATGGTACAAGCATAAAATGTAAAGTCTAGAAAAATGCAAATTTTTCATTTTTTTCGCCAAATTTTTCATTTTTTTTACAAAAAACGCTGAATATATCAATCAAAATTTACCTCTAATGTAAAGTACAATATGTCACGAAAAAACAATCTCGGAATTGGATTGATAAGTAAAAGCATTCCAGAGTTATTACCACATAAAGAGACACATGTCAGATTTGAAAAAAAGGCCTTGGTCATTGAGGCCAAAACAGGCTGTTGAGTAAAGGGGTTTTAAATAACACTATAATAACAGCAGGGGAGACACTGCAGGAGAGCCCCCAGGTCACCGAGGGACTCAACCTGACAGGGCCTAAGTGTAGTGCAGGACCATGTCCTGTACTGGGACATCACATTTCCATCGGCGAATTTTGCCTAATTTTACTTTTGTTTTTTATTTATCAATCTTTTTTCTTCTTTCATTGCAGAGATATCAAGCCAGATAACATCATGCTGGATAAAGATGGACACATCCGCATCATAGATCTCGGAGTTGCCCAAGATGGTGTCACCTTCTCCAACAAGATCCAAGGAGTGACGGGCACATTACCTTACATGGCCCCAGAGGTGCTCCAGAGGAAGGACTACTATGCAGCAGTTGACTGGTGGAGCCTGGGGATTGTTGTATCCCGGATGTCAGCAGGTCGTTCCCCATTCTACTTTGGCTGCAACAGAGAAATGGCTCGCAATTCCATCACCAGAGAGAAGCCTAATATTCCATCTTGGCTCCCTGCTGACCTGAAACATCTGATCAAGCAACTGCTGCGCAAGAATCCTGAGAAGCGGCTGGGTGTGAACAGGAGCATCAGAGGCCACCCATTCTTCACCACCATCAACTGGGAGGAACTGGAGCAGAGGAGAACACAGCCACCATTTACACCATTCAAGGCAGCTCTGAAGAAGGGACACCTGCCGTGGCCAGAGGTAGAGACAGCTCTTCACCCCTTGGAAGGATTCTCTTTCATAGCTCCAAGCTGGGAATGGTAAGATCAGCCCACGGCCCAGAGCTCTGTGCCATCTCTACCATCTGAGTGCTGCAGATTTCCATCAAGATGTTACCCTGGATCTTAGCTCTACATCCATCAATATCTGGCACCTTCTGAAGACCCTCTGCACCCAGGAGAGGCCTGTGCTTGTAACACCTCAGCACAGGCCGGTAAGTATCACACATCATCACACATACATTAGGATCACACACATACAGGTAGATAGAAATATACACACAGGTACATATATAGATAGTATAGACACATACACACAGACACACACAACAGATAGGGGTAGACATCGGCTTTGATCCTGGGACTTGTTCCGATCGCCATATTTGGGGTCAGGAAGGAATTTTTCCCCTTTGAGGACAATTGGCTTATTCCTCAAGGGGGTTTTGCCTTCCTTGGGATCATCTCGGCCATAATTAGGAAATATTCCCACAAATAGCAATGTATAAAAATAAATAATAAAACTAGTATAATATGTGAGGATTTTATATAAAATAATACATATTAGTTTTCCATATTAGATAGGTCAGGTACTGGCTTTTGATCCTGGGACTTGTTCCGATCGCCATATTTGGGGTCAGGAAGGAATTTTCCCCCCTTACATAAGGATAATTGGCTCTTTCCTCAAGGGGGTTTTCGCCTTCCTTAGGATCAACACAGTATATAATAAGGCTTTGCCTATAAATTTATATTTCACACATAGCAAAATAAAACATAACACACATTTCTGAAATTTGCAGTATCCCCAGTATCCCCCTACTAGAACTAAAATAAAATGTCATTTTTCCACTCTACATTATTGTGTCTGTGTCTTTATTTTCATTAGATGATATGTTTTGTTCTAAATAATACAGTGAAACCTCTAGGAGAAGACCACCCAAAATTCCATTTTAAATTGGTTTTCTGTGGGGGGGGGGGGGGGTCTTCTTAAAATAAGACCACTATGTATAATGTATGATGGTCTGGAAATTAATCACACAAGATCTGCTTTGGATATGAGGGTGGTCTTCTCGAAGAGGTTGTGTTTTGGAGAAGTAAAGCTGGGTTCACAGTTCCCGTATACATTTTCAATTTGAAAACCGTGCAGAACCGTATTGAAAACCGTAAGCCAAAAGATGCATTCAGTTGTGTCCGTTTTACATCATGAACGGTTTTGTCCGTTTTTTTTTTCTCCTAACCAAAACCGTAGCCTACCACGGTTTTTGGTCAGGGGGAAAAACCGTATTAAAAGTATTTTTTTTTTTTTTTTAACATGGGAGTCAATGGGAACCCAACAGAACCGTATGTGCGTACGGTTCCATCTGGTTTTCACCATACGTTTTTTGACTTTGCACAGTTTTTTTCTTGGAATTTCAATCAAACAAGTGAAACTTTATTCATAATGGAGTGAAAAGTTAAGAACTTATAAGTTAATATTTTCTTAAAAAACGGATGCAACCGGACATCATTTTTCAACCGTATACGGATTAAAATTTGGACACATGTTTTGATACAGTTTAGTCAGGTTTTGAGGAATCCATTTGTTATCAAAAACCTGCTACAGGAACTGTATTGCAAAAAATGTGGTGTGAACCTAGCCTTACACTGCAAATGCGATTCCTTAACTTACATTTACTATCTGGATCTTCCTGTATGAACTGGAAGTGATTAGATCAGTGTTTCCCAACCAGGGTGCCTCCAGATATTCCTAAACTACAACTCCCAGCATGCCTGGACCGCCTTTGGGCATGCTGGCAGTTGTAGCTGTGGAACACCTGGAGGAACCATGGTTGGGAAACACTGGATCAGATAGTAGAGCAGGGAAGTCTCATGGGCAGCCAGCAAAAGACAGGTAAGAAGCCTGTCAGCGATACTAGTGGTGGGCACAGGAGGGAGATGTCTGTATGGCAGAAGGGGGAGCAAGAGGGTTACGGAAAAGGCCGGTGGACCTGCTCACCTGTGACCTCCACCCGCTGTCCACCATAATATGGTAGCTACAGTACACAGTTGTATTAGTAAAATAAATAGGCATCAGTTAATAGGGTATGATATACACTAAGGGTTTCCAACATAAATTAAAAACAAAGGGGAAATGTATTATTTGTGGTTTTGACCCCCCCCCCCCTTGTTTTTTTTTTGGAGCCCTTTTTTCTTCATGCCAGTTTTAATTACACAAAATGTATCATTTCCCCGTGAATAACTTTGCACAATTTTTAGTGCACTTTGTTATGTGGTTTTTAAGTCTCTTATTGTGTGTGGATTTGGGTCGTGCAAACAGATTACTTGCATATAATATGTTGGAATATCCATGACACTTAAATCTTGCCTTCTTATGCTAGGACAAAAATGAAAAAGTGATCAGCACAGCGAAAACTTGGAAACGTGATAAACGTGTCTACAACGTCAAAGACAGGAAACAATAGTGCAACATTTCCCAGAAAACTGGTACACAATGCTTGATAAATCCCCCATAGTGTCCTAAATAGTATTATTTATCTTACCCCAGGGGAAATGCTAAATATGTCCTGGGACCTATAGGACTCGAGTTCTGCCTCTGTTCCCTACCTTTACCCCAATTATCCCCTGTGCACCCAATGTGCCCCCCTACAAGACCTCAGCACTGATCATTGAGCTCAATTAGAGTGGTTTATCAAAACCTATGCAGAGGAAAAAGTGGAGCAGTTGCCCATAGCAACCAATCAGATGGCTTCCTTCATTTTCAAAAAGGCCTCTGAAAATTATGGTTGGTTGCTATGGTAACTGCATCACTTTCTCTCTGCACAGGTTTTGATAAATCTCCCCCAATATCACTGAATCAATGATTATTGCATGTTGTTCTATTTTCTATGCTTTCAATATTTTTCCTACTTTCTTTCCTATAAAATTAGAAAGAAAAAAAATTCACAGTGTAGTTTAAAGAGATATTGACCGAGTTTTCAACCGCACTAAATCCAGTATACTTTGTTATAGTGCCGGTGACCGGTGTTACAATGAGGGGTCACTTATGTGAATTGATGTAGTACTTACAGAGTTATATGTCTTTATTCTTCTAGTTCTATGACACAGCTTTGCTAGCACATGAGTGTGAATAGTTTTGTATCTTTTTAGAGAGAGGGGCAGAGCGGGTAATATTGAGGCGGCAGGGGAGCGCGGCGAGCCGTCCCCTGCTTCCATTGCGCAATACAACTAGAAAAATGAAGACGTATATTTATTATATAAAAATATGCAGCGTCAAATATACTACGTGTGACCCTACCCTGAAGGGGTTACCCAGGATTAGAAAAACAGAGCAGATTACTTCCAGAAACATCACCACACCTGTTCTCAGTTGTAATACCACACACAACCTAAGGACAGGTGTGGTGCTGTTTTTGGATGAAAAATAAATAAATACATCTGTTTTTTTCCATTCCTGGATACCCCTATAACCTATTGACATCTTCAAACCTCCAGCTTTGCAAGGATGTTCCTGAATGTCTTGCCGTGTCTGCAGCTATTGGTAAGAGTCTGGTAGACTCTCTGGAGAGAAAGCAGAATAAAAAAACAACTGAAAACCAGAATAATAGCGCAATCCACTACGATGTTGGTTTCAAATAAACATCTTCTTTACTAAAGTCAAATCACAACGCGTTTCGAGGCTTGCACATGCCTCTTCCTCAGGTAAAAAAAAAACAGTGTAAGCCTGTTGGCTTTAGTAAAGAAGATGTTTATTTGAAACCAACATCGAAGTGGATTGCGCTATTATTCCGGTTTTCCATTTTTTTCCTGCTCTCTCTCCACATTACCATCGGCTTGGAGTTTCCTCCACACAGAACCCGGAAAAGCAGCACCACTCCTCTGGATACCGACGGACACAGGATCCGTGGTCCTTATACAACAATCTAAGGTGAGCAATTTTTGCTATATTTGTTCCAACACGAACACACCTAGAACCCAGCAATACCACACCATGGAAAGCTCTGCCTCTTCTCTGTTTTACAGTGTATGCTCTCTGGAGAGAAGACAGAGGCAGTTTATTACCATCCCTGTGGTCACACCCAGAATGCTGTATACAGTGCAGGAGGCGACCGTGATGCATTCCCGCTTCTTCTATCGCTATCATGTGATTGCTGGGTAGCTGTGGCTGCAGGTGCTGATAGGTATTAGCAGACCTGGGTCAGCTCTGCAGTGATTGTAAGGCTAGGTTCAGACTGCGGAATTTCCGCCGGAAATTTCGCTTACTATAATGCATAGTGTAGTGAATGGTTTTCCGTTCACAAATTCACACTTTGCAATTTGTGAAGCGGAAAATCCGGATGAAAAATCTGCTAGAAAATTTCCGCCTGAAGAAAGGGGTTGCTCTTTCTTCAGGCAGAAATCCTAGCGGAACACATAGCAGTCTATAGGAGACTGCAGTGTCCGCGCGGTCCTAGCGCCGACTAATTCAGTCGGCGCAGGCGGAACTCGGGCAGAAAATTTCCGCCCGGAGATTCCGTAGTCTGAACCTAGCCTAAGGCTGGGTTCACACTGCGGAATCTCCTGCCAGCCTGAATCAGTCTGCGCTAGGACCAGACACTGCAGTCTCCAATAGAATTTAATGTGCCCCGCAAGTATTTCTACCTGAAGAATGAGCAACACCAGACGGAAATTTTAAAGCGTATTTTCTGTTCAAAAATTCCGAAGTGTGAATTTGTGAATGGAAACCCATTCATTATACTATACATTTTAGTAAGCGGAATTTCTGCCTGCAATTTCAAAGCGGAATTGCCAGTGGAAATTCTGTAGTGTGAACCTAGCCTTAAGGGTCTATTCGCAAAGCAAAATTTCCACTTGCAGAATTCTGCCTCAAATTAAAGCCCATAGACTTCTATGGGATTCCGCACTCCCATTCACACTTCTGATTTTCCGCTTGCAGAGTTCCGCAAGTGGAAATTCAGAAGTGTGAATGGGATTGCGGAATCCCATAGAAGTCTACGGGCTTTAATTTGAGGTAGAATTCTGCAAGCGGAAATTCTGCCATGTGAATAGACCCTTAGGGGGCTGACAATCAGCATAGAAAACACTGTAATGTTAAAATGCCTTCCAAAGCTACATAAATAAAAAAAAAATTAAAAAAAGACTTATCAAAGTATGAACCCAGCCTCATAAAAAAAAATAATAATAATAATATATAAATAAAAATGGATGATAGATGACCATCCGCTTCGAATTTAGGTAATGCTTCATATATAACACGGTGAAAAATTGTTATTACACAAATGAAACATGAATACCGTATTTATCGGGGTATACCACGCACCGGCCTATAACACGCACCCTCATTTTACCACGGATATTTGGGTAAAAAAAGTTTTTTACCCAAATATCCTTGAAAAAATGAGGGTGCGTGTGTGCGCGTGTATACCCCGATATACCCCCAGGAAAGGCAGGGGGAGAGAGGCCGTCGCTGCCCGCTTCTCTCCCCCTGCCTTTCCTGGGGTCTAGAGCGCTGCTGTCGGCCCTTCTCACCCCCTGGTTATCGGCGCCGCTGCCCGTTCTGTCCCTCTGACTATCGGTGCCGGCGCCGATAGCCAGGGGGAGAGAAGCGGCGCCGACAGCCAGGGGGAGAGAAGGGGCAGCGGCACCCATTGCCGGCGCCGCTGCCCCGTTGCCTCCCCCCATCCCCGGTGGCATAATTACCTGAGTCCGGTCCGCGCTGCTCCAGGCCTCCGTTGTGCGTCCCCAGCGTCGTTGCTATGCACGGCGAGGCGCTCTGACATCATGCGCCGCGCCGTTCAGCGCATAGCAATGACGCAGGGGACGCACGACGGATGCCTGGAGCAGCGGAGCAGCGCGGACCGGACTCAGGTAATTATGCCACCGGGGATGGGGGGAGGCAACGGGGCAGCGGCTCCGGCAATGGGTGCCGCTGCCCCTTCTCTCCCCCTGGCTGTCGGCGCCGCTTCTCCCTCCCTGGCTCTCTCCGCCGGCACCGATAGTCAGGGGGACAGAACGGGCAGCGGCGCCGATAACCAGGGGGTGAAAAGGGCCGACAGCAGCGCTCTAGACCCCAGGAAAGGCAGGGGGAGAGAAGCGGGCAGCGACGGCCTCTCTCCAACTGCCTTTCCTGGGGGTGTATCGGCGTATAACACGCACACAGACTTTAGGCTAAAAATTTTAGCCTAAAAAGTGCGTGTTATACGCCGATAAATACGGTATATATATACAATACTGTAAGGAGAATATTAAAATATAAAAAAAAACAATCTCAAAGTGCTTTGCCTGTTAATGGATTCAGGGCCAGTGTCAGGGTAATGCATATGGATCATAATACGTATTGGCTTATGTGTGATGACTGGTGCAAAAGTAAACTAACCAATCCAGCTCATCCCAATATGTGACTGGTTGCTACTGGTAACACCTGAGATTTCCATAGATAAGCCTTAGATTTCAAAGCCGCTGTTGGACAATGGCAGGAAGCAGGAATGACACAGCAAGCGCTGCAGGGATGACGTCTTTACACGAGGGGGCTGAACATAGTAGACAAAGTCTCATACGTCTGTGAGCTCAGTAATGGATGTTATTGATCGCCAGCACTGTGATGAATCCCAGCACTCTTATAAGGTAGTCCTTACTGAGGAACTAGGGAGAAAAAGAGTAGAAGAGTTATTATAAAAATGTGACTGATTTGCAACAGGTGAAGGCACCCTGGTTGGGAAACACTGATTATATACATACACACACACATATATATATATATATATATATATATATATATATATATATATATCCTCCAGAGTTGTTGTAGGCAGCACAACCCAGTTATGTAGCAGTGTGGTGGGTGCCGTCAGTACATTCCAGGTCACGGTCTGTCCATCAGGTACATACAAAAAGGGTTCCGCAGCACTCCAAAGAATATTCAAATCAAATAGTGATTTATTTTCCCATAAGAAAGTGATACGTTTCACCGGTCTCACACCGGCTTTTTCAAGCATGCTTGAAAAATGTCACATAATGTCAAACCAAACTCCAAAAATGGTCTGGACAAAATTATTGGAACGCTTAAGGGTACGTTCCCACACGGCGTATACTATGCAATGTTTATGAATTTTTCGCACTTGCGTTTTATGCAAATTTTTTCGCATCTGCGTATTTTATGCAGATGCGTATTTAACGCAGCTAAGTCGCATGACCCAAATAACCTTGTACTTGCCTGTGAACAATAAAGTCTTGTTCTCCTGACCTTTCATTCCTAAAAAAAGGTGGGAAAGTACTCAGTTTTTCCCAATTAAAGCAATCAATGATTTTCCTTGTCTTTTTGAGCCAGTTGTTCTGTGCTTTGGTGAAAGTCTGTACCATGCCTGGTAGTGGACCATTACGTTTGCGTCAGAAATACTTGAGGGTGTTTGTCATGTTAATTAACATGATTTTTCGCCGACTGCGCCAGCCAAATCCGGTAAATGTCATATTATACCTTAACCTCTTCAGGACATAGGGCGTATGGATACGCCCTGAATCCCGAGTCCTTAAGGACCGAGGGCGTATCCATACGCCTGTGGGAATTCCGGCCCCCACCGCTAGCCGGTTGGGGACCGGAGCCGGAAGCCTGCTGAAATCGTTCAGCAGGCATCCCGGCATATCGCCCAGGGGGGTCATTATGCCCCCCCATGTCGGCGATCGCCGCAGATCGCTGGACAATTCAGTCCAGCGATCTGCGGCGATTCCGGGTCAATCGGGTCTCCAGTGACCCGGTGACCCGGAATTACTGGCTGTTCGGGGCCGTCTCTGACGGCCCCGAACAGCCAGAGCCTGCAGGGGTGAGGTGGCACTGGTGCCACCTCACGATCGCCCTGATTCGTCGGCCGGATTACCGGCCGACCAATCAGGGCGCCTGCTGCGGGTGTCACTTCCGGAGGACGTGAGCGGGTGCGGGACGTGCACCCCGGGTGCTGGGGACCCCGATCCCCGGCGCCCCCGGCGCAGGAGCAGCTGCGGCGGCGGGACTGACCTGCAGCGTCTGGATCGTTGGAGGTGAGTGACAGCCTCCTGCTGTTGCTTAGCAACAGCTCCCAGCATGCAAAAAGGGCATGCTGGGAGCTGTAGTTATGCAACAGCAGGAGGCAGACCACCACAACTCCCAGCATTCCCTTATGGGCATGCTGGGACTTATGGTTTTGCAACAGCCGGAGGCACATTCTTTCTATGGAAAAGTGTACCTTCAGCTGTTGTCTAACTACAACTCCCAGCTTGCACAAACAGCTAAAGTGCATGCTGGGAGTTGTAGTGGTGCATCTGCTGGTTGCATAACTACAACTCCCAGCATGCCCGTTGGCTGTCGGTGACTGCTGAGAGTTGTAGTTTTGCAACAGCTGAAGGCACACTGGTTGTGAAACTCAGAGTTTTTTTTACCTAACTCAGTGTTTCACGACCGGTGTGCCTCCAGCTGTTGCAAACTACAACTCTCAGCAGTCACCGTACACCATGCACCGTACATGCTGGGAGTTGTAGTTTTGCAACAGCTGGAGGCACACTGGTTGTGAAACACTGAGTTAGGTCACAAACTCAGTGATACATAACCAGTGTGCCTACAGTTGTTGCAAAACTGCAACTCTCAGCAGTCACCGACAGCCAACGGGCATGCTGGGAGTTGTAGTTATGCAACAGCTGGATGTCCCCCCCAATGTGAACGTACAGGGTACACTCACATGGGCGGAGGATTACAGTAAGTATCTGGCTGCAAATTTGAGCTGCCGCAAACTTTCTGCTGCAGCTCAAATTGCCAGCGAGAAACTACTGTGAACCCCCGCCCGTGCGACTGTACCCTAAAAACACTACACTACACTACCACAAAAAATAAAATAAAAAGTAAAAAACACTACATATGCACATACCCCTACACAGCCCCCCTCCCCTCCCCAATAAAAATGAAAAACGTCTGGTACGCCACTGTTTCCAGAACGTAGCCTCCAGCTGTTGCAAAACAACTCCCAGTATTGTCGGACAGCCGTTGACTGTCCAGGCATGCTGGGAGTTTTGCAACAGCTGGAGGCACCCTGTTTGGGAATCACTGGCGTAGAATACCCCTATGTCCACCCCTATGCAATCCCTAATTTAGGCCTCAAATGCGCATGGCGCTCTCACTTTGGAGCCCTGTCGTATTTCAAGGCAACAGTTTAGGGTCACATATGGGGTATTGCCGTACTCGGGAGAAATTGTGTTACAAATTTTGGGGGGTATTTTCTGCTTTTACCCTTTTTAAAAATGTAACATTTTTGGGAAAACAAGCATTTTAGGTAAAAAAAAAAAATTTTTTTACATATGTAAAAGTCGTGAAACACCTGTGGGGTATAAAGGTTCACTTAACCCCTTGTTACGTTCCCCGAGGGGTCTAGTTTCCATAATGGTATGCCATGTGTTTTTTTTTTTGCTATCCTGGCACCATAGGGGCTTCCTAAATGCTGCATGCCCCCAGAGAAAAATTTGCGTTCAAAAAGCCAAATGTGACTCCTTCTCTTCCGAGACCTGTAGTGCGCCAGCAGAGCACTTTTCACCCCCATATGGGGTGTTTTCTGAATCGGGAGAAATTGGGCTTCAAAATTTTAGGGGTATTTTCTGCTATTACCCTTTTTAAAAATAAAAAAATTTTGGGAAAACAAGCATTTTAGGTAAAAATTATATTTTTTTTTTTTTACATTTGTAAAAGTCGTGAAACACCTGTGGGGTATTAAGGTTCACTTTATCCCATGTTACATTCCCCGAGGGGTCTAGTTTCCAAAATGGTATGCCATGTTGTTTTTTTTTTGCTGTTCTGGCACCATAAGGGCTTCCTAAAGGTAACATGCCCCCCAAAAACCATTTCAGAAAAACGTACTCTCCAAAATCCCCTTGTCGCTCCTTCCCTTCTGAGCCCTCTACTGCGCCCGCCGAACACTTTACATAGACATATGAGGTATGTGCTTACTCGAGAGAAATTGGGCTACAAATACAAGTAAAAATGTTGTCCATTTACCCCTTGTAAAAATTAAAAAATTGGGTCTACAAGAACATGTGAGTGTAAAAAATGAAGATTGTGAATTTTCTCCTTCACTTTGCTGCTATTCGTGTGAAACACCTAAAGGGTTAAAACGCTGACTGAATGTCATTTTGAATACTTTGGGGGGTGTAGTTTTTATAATGGGGTCATTTATGGGGTATTTCTAATATGAAGACCCTTCAAATCCACTTCAAACCTGAACTGGTCCCTGAAAAATACTGAGTTTGAAAATTTTGTGAAAAATCGGAAAATTGCTGCTGACCGTTGAAGCCCTCTGGTGTCTTCCAAAAGTAAAAACACGTCAATTTTATGATGCAAACATAAAGTAGACATTTTGTATATGTGAACCAAAAAGAAATGTATTCGTAATATCCATTTTCCTTACAAGCAGAGAGCTTCAAAGTTAGAAAAATGCTAAATTTTCTAATTTTTCATCAAATTTACGGATTTTTCACCAAGAAAGGATGCAAGTATCGACAAAAATTTACCACTATGTTAAAGTAGAATATGTCACGAAAAAACAATCTCGGAATCAGAATGATAACTAAAAGCATTCCAGAGTTATTAATGTTTAAAGTGACAGTGGTCAGATGTGCAAAAAACGCTCCTGTCCTTAAGGCCTAAATGGGCTCCGTCCTGAAGGGGTTAATTGCCTGTGTTTTTGTCTAATTAATGTGGTTTGCTTGTTTGTTCCAGGAAGTTCCGCATTCTATTTACACTTCTTTCTTCGATATTGAACCTTTGCAGAATGGTGGTGGTTTTTTACAAATTGTCCTCTTAAGAAGTTGCATTGTTGCCCATAGCAACCTTTTATTGAATTTTTTATTCAATTATGCCGCTATATGGTGTCTCAAATATGCTTGTTCATGGAACAGTGTTTTATCATACCGAGTAGCTTAATAAAAACTGGTATTCTGGTGTGTTAACAATGTGTTCTTCCTAATGTTTTGGAATTTTTAATTTTTTTTTGTCTTTTTAACTTGATATGTCTGAATGTTAATCCTTCCAGAAAATATGTTTTGTTGTTTACCTCAAATTGTGTATTGAACATTTTGAATAGTTTATTCCTGTATGACTACAGTTCTATGTGATTCAACCTCTTTCGCTGTCAGGTAGTGTGTCGCTGTGGAGTGTATTTTTGAGCTGATTCTGCTTCTCCTGTGGCCCTTTTTGTACCTTGTCTGAAAATGTAGATGTTTAGATCATTTATTTTTATTACCTTTTTACAGATTTTTGTACCTTGCGTAACATCCTATGGCAATGTGTGTCTGTTCATTCTTTATCTTTCCTTGATTTGCCTTCCTTACATACTAGGAGCCCCGTAGACAACGATTCTGGGTGCATCCATTCCTTCAGGATCGCTCGTCCCTAAGGTTTTCTTTCAGTGGTGTTTCAAGATTTGAGAAGGTGTATATTTTTAACCACTCATTGTATATTGTTTGTTTTCTGCTCATTAAACCATGGAGTAATTATTCTTTTTTACGTTCAAGGGATGAGGTTAAATTTTTGTTGACTTTCTATGTCGATGTTTGATCAACTTTTTTAATTTATCAAAGCTGATTTGACTATGACCACTACCTGTATGCGGAAGCCAATTTCACCTGAGGATCGTTTGCTCATCACCTTGCGGTGAGTCCTCTTTGTTTTTAGACAGTAAATACATTATACATTGTTTAGTTAAGGTGTGTGTGGTTGGCAATCATTGCACAATTTGGCCATAACCTCTTTTATGTAATTTAATTGTAGAATGTTACATATATTAATTGTAAGTCTATGAGGGACCATTATTCTTTATTGATGTTTTAAAATGTGTTTGCTTACACTATGTTTACAAAGAAGAAGACATGGTGATGATTAGCTAACTAATTGTTATTTTTCTTTTTGTTTTTCAGATTTTTAGCCACAGGAGAGAGCACCTTCAATTCAGGGTTGGTGTTTCGACCATCTCCAGAATTGTAAGGAGTACATGTAGCGTGATCTGGCAGAATTTGCAGCCCACTGAGATGCCATGCCCATCCGAGGAGACTTGGTTACAGGTTGCAGCAGGCTTTCAAACTGTAGCCAATTTTCCAAACTGCATAGGTGCAGTTGATGGCAAACATATCAGGGTGCAACAGCCACCGCACTCAGGCACTCGCTTTTATAACTATAAAAAATATTTTTCGATTGTCATGATGGCAGTGGCTGATGCTCACTCTCGATTTGTTGCCATTGATGTTGGCAACTATGGCAGTATTGGAGATTCTCGGGTGCTGCAAGTATCAGCAATTGGTAGGCAAATTCTTCGAGATTGTGTCACGCTCCCAGCTGCCAGACCTCTTCCGGGTTCCACAGTTCATGTTCCCTTTGTGATGGTATCGGATGAGGCTTTTCCATTATTGCCCAACCTGCTGCGCCCATATGCCCAAAGAGAACTTGATGCTCGCCGGAGGATTTTTTATTATAGGCTGGCACGGGCATGTAGAGTTGTGGAATGCGCCTTTGGAATAATGAGTAGTCAGTGGAGGGTCCTGAATACTGCAATCCATTTGGACTTGAACACAGTTGATATTGTGGTGAAGGCTTGCTGTGTGCTTCACAACTTCAATCGCAATAACATCCACGATGGAGATGTGTTGATGCCACCATCAAGCCTTCACACACATATCAACTGGGGTACTCAACCTAACCCCAGCGGAACGCAGATTCGGGATTTCTTTGCTGACTATTTTATTAGTCCACAAGGTGCCGTGCCCTGGCAATACTCCTGTGCCGGTGGTGAGCAAACCAGGGTGATGGAATCCAGGACCAGCTAATAGTGTTTGAAAACAGCATGCAAATTACACTTTGAAAAGTCTAAAGGCAAGATGATAATAAACTGTGTGAAGAACACTCTTGCCAAGGTGTCTAAAGTGTGAAATTCCCCTATAGGATCGTTATTTCCGTGTGCTACCTGATGCTTTTTTTTTTTTACATTTATATTGGATTGGATCCTCATTTTCTTAGACGTGCAAAGCCATCAAATAAGGAAATCAACTATTTACCCAACACTATATTTATAAATAATCTTCAGGGAAAATGTGGTCACGTAATGTAAGCCTACACTGACAAAATCCCCCTTTTTGTAGGATTTTAAAAGGTGATATTGTGTGTGTTATCACTAATGAAGGCATATTTTGTTCAAATGTGTTGTCTCCTAACAGCATTACAAATCAATTCAAACATTGGCTACCTGTTTGGTTTTCAGCAATGCCTCCCTTTTTCTTAGCAACATACACACGAAAGTGCAATTGTGTGGTTTCTAACAAATTAACCCAAGCAAACATGTAAAATGCCCAAACATTATGGCCAAAATCCAATTTTTTTGGTCTAACACTAAGGGTCTTGTGTCACTGCCAACTTGTGCCACTTTTAAGATTTGTGTGTGACAAAAGGCATAAAAAGACACTACCATCCAAAATCTCTTTTTCAAATTAAAAATTGGATCACAGACATCACAGTACCATAACTTGAAAAAGAATAAATTACCTTACTGTACCAACCATGTTAACACACAAAGTTAACCATTAACATATCTGAAATAGCCACAAGCACTCTCCATCTCATGTAACCTTACATTTGGCCCCAAATAACCATTTTAGAAATAAAACAACGGCTCAACAAACAAGCCAAAGTCACAATGGACCTCCTAATTATTATTATTTTTTTTTTATTAAAAACAAATAAAAAAAACAATTGTTAGGATTCGGCAGGCTGGATGTGGATCCTCTGTGTCAGCGAGGCATTGGTGTGGACCGTGTCGGTGGACCGGTTCTAGGTTGCTACTGGTATTATCCAGAGCCCACCGCAAAGCGGGATGGTCTTGCTGTGGCGGTAGCAACCAAGTCGTATTCACCGGCAACGGCTCAACCTCGCTGACTGCTGAGAAGGCGTGGGACAGAAGGACTAGACAGAGGCGAG